>NW_027191649.1:0-6404 GCF_011745625.1 Cladosporium halotolerans
AGGGGATTGAATGTACCAGGCAATTCGCAGCCCCTGCTTCTCCGCATCAATTGTGTAACTTCTTTGAGGTAGTCTGATCTGGAGACCCCATTAGGTTCAAGGACCTCTTCCTCAGGAGTCTCAACAATGATGCGAGCGTGACCTTCTTCTCGTATCGTCTCTTCAAAGTCGATCAAGGTGTTTTGAATGACCGCTCGTAGACGTCTCCGGTACCCATCCTCCGTCATCGCATTTCCGAAGAACTGGTCGTTGTACATGCCATCCACAGCTGACCTGATGAGAGCGGAAAGATCATGGCTGACCTTCAGGAGGTAGCGACGTTGGTCTGCTATTGTTGCTCTAGAGCTGCCAAGTTGCGCCAAGATGTTGTGACTTGCGGCGATACCGGCGCCCACATCGTCCAAAAGGCTAGGTAGTTGGAGAAGGATCTGGTCTTTGAGGACGTTGCTCAATCGAATCTTTAGCGTCTTGGCTCCCAAAAATGATGACTCGATGGAAGCCCACGCTCCACTAGCGAAAAATGTCTCTTCTATCTTGTCCCGTGCGATGGATGTGGTGTTTCTTGTTTCGTAGCTTCTGTTTCGCAGTACATGCCAGCCCAACCGGAAAACGACGTCTTTATTCTGTGCAAGCCTCACATATGAGCTCTCGCTATCTGAGCCAGGATCCAAAGTGTCTGGTTTCGTTATGAGTCCGAGCGTACGCATTCCTTCCGGGTCTAGATTTCGTGCCAGCTCTGTGACCTCTTGTAGAGCAAAGTCGCTCTTGGCGGATACGACGGCGAGTATGATGCTCCTCGGCCTTTTCATATATCCAACCACCATATTTCTGACAGTATCTGCATCCTCAACCGATTGGTCTTGGTTTCCAGCTCGGAAGAGACCCGGAAGATCGACCATTGTGAGGTGTGGTTGAAGAGGCCCACAAAGCTCGACTCGGAGAATGTCAGTGCTGAATCTTTTGACATCTGATAGGCCCATGACTTCTTTCGCCTTCTCAACGACTTCACCCAGGTCGGGCGTCTCATTCTCAAAGTCGTAGCCGAATTTTGAAAGATGCTGTCGCTCGCGGTCTGTTCGGTTTGGACCAGCAGTGATAGATATCTTGACAGTTTCGTTTTGTGCGCGCCGCAGTACGAGCTCTGTAGCGAACCTTGTGCACAGGTTGTCCTTCGTTGGGAACGACATGCCAGAAATAGCTTCGAGGACCGAGCTCTTTCCGGCTGACTGGTCGCCGCAAACCACAATTTCAGGCAGATCCACATACTTGCTAATGCCTTTGGATCGAAGTCTGTCGATGATATCCAGTAACTGCCGGTGTTGCTCGGATTGTAGCTCTACTGAAGACATGGCGAGCACGCGGAAGTCCCGTGACTAGTTCAGAAAACAACTTCTTTTCTAGAAGAGAAAATTGCAAAAAGGCTATTGCTTGCCAATGTCACAATTGCTTTTGTCACTTCAGCGTGCAATGTCCAGACTAAGTACTCTGTGATGCGGGATAACTTGAGGATTTTCGAATTTGCCAAGAATGGAAATGCAGGGTCACAAACCTCTTGACAACGCATACTTCTACCTTCTCGATACAAAGTCCCGATCAGTGATGCGATATAATAACGCAAGCCGCATGCATCACACCAATGTTTCGCTTAGTAGAAGCATTCTTACAGTAGTGTCTATGGCAACCTCTGGTGTGAGAACCTGACTTATGTGGCCTCTGCACTGAATACCGGTGAGCTCATCAGCGAAGGCAAATTGAGCTCGTTTGCATGTGCCCCACTTACAGGCCTGGAGAAGCACAACTTGCAGCTCTAATGTGCTAGCTCATTGACCCACCTAAGACTGCGGAAGAACGTTCCGACCTCCGCGCATCGAAGTGCAGAATCATAACGCATGGCTGATAGCACTAAGTAGCTGCTTCGCCGCCACTGAGCTCTTGACACGCATACAGTCGCTTGCTCCGTCCGCATGACGTGTCGGCCGAGATTCTTTACTGCAGCGTGTTTGACTCTTATTTGCTGCCTCATAGCTTAACAACAGGCGACTGAGCTCTCTTGCTGTAGCTCACGATACTGTCCTTCCTGGTGATTCGATTCACGGCTGGACGGAGGTTACCCCCAGTTTTTTAGAAATGAGCGTCCTGTTATGCCAGGCGCTGAAATCACACAACAACCTCTCCAGCCACGTTAGAGTGCAAGAGAGGGACGTCGAGTGGCGACAGCCTCACGAATTGTATCTGGCGTATCAGGTAAGCTTTACGCCCGGCTGAAAATAAATCCGCTTTCACGCGGCTGCGCTCTGATTGGCAGTAAAAGGATGTGGATCAACGTGCGATCGCGGATAATGGTAGAGAAATCCTTCATATGACCACTCCTTGCCCATTAGTTGAGCTTTCACTTAACGTGGACAATCAACATTCGTCAGATTATTCCATCACCACAATGTCCACACCAGCCACAATCTTTGTCACAGAGAGCCCAGTTTTGCTCATTATCGTCGTACAACGCATATCGAGAAGAGACGTCGTTGTACGGAGAGGTCAGCGAACACTTCGGTTTGCCTTTCCTGGCTTTGCCGCCGTTCTCACCACCCTCTGGCACAAATACGACGGGTTGATATCGCAGCTCGCCAGCGTGAAACTGTCAGAGGTCAGTAAGATAACAAGGTGGGGGTACAGACCTCATACTGCGGACTGGGCTAAGACCTCCTGGTTTGCAAGTGGAGTCGGCCCACAGGTCGTCGAAGCTGCTACTGTCACGTTCGACCTGGTTTCTCTCTTGGGCGGAAACCTCCAGCTTTTAGGGCCTAAGCTTTTTTGTCTTCCATGATGCTTGTAGCTTGGACTTCTTGACTCGTTTAGCCGTTTCTCGGTTTCGACTCGGGCTTTTTCCAACCAGTGGCAGCTCATCCGTTTTTGATAAATCGCAGAGAGTAGAGGTAAAAACTCAACATCACCAACGCAGTAGTCAATGAGAACTTGCGGAAGAGGTCGAACGTTGAAGACTTCGTAGGTTCCACCGAGTTTGGGGTCAAACTTTTTGATGACTTCTTTCTTCGTGTTTTGCCATTGCAATAGGGCTTCTGACGGCAAAGCTTGCTCTTGCTCTATGCACTTGGCGAGGCCGCACAAGGCGTGCTTCATGCCTTTTCTAGATGCCAGCTCTAGAAGCTGTACATCCACCACTCCGTCCAGTCGGACGCCAAACAGAGCGTACAATGCGTCGGAGTCGTTTCGGACATCGAATAGATACTTCTTGATGGCCTTAGACTCCAGTGCATCCTTGAGAGATTTTCCTTCGGAACCGGTCGTGTCGAAAGCTGTCATGCCCAAAATGTGAATATCGATAATGAACGCTTGTTCGCACGACGGGACAAGTATCTGTACGAGGGAAATGGAGCCATGACGAGATAAGTTGATTCCTTCCAAGTCCATGTAGATGGAACCAAAGCTCTTTTGGAGGTGTGCCAAAGTATCAACAAGGGACTTAACAGTAGCGGGGGTGTCCACCATCACCGCGGTGGTCAACCTCCAGGTGTTCTGTGGACCAGGTTCGCTGAGCTCGAGTTTTCCCATCTCTTTGATGGCGCCCATCTCAGGTGATGTCATTGCAACAAGGTTACTGGAGGTGGTTGTCAGGTAAAGAGACGGTAGACCAGTAGAACTTGGGTAGATCCAATTTTGATGATTGCAGACACGCCTGGTTGCACCAAAGAATCTTTTTGCGAGAGAGCAAAGTTTTTTTACTATTGGACGAGAGCTTGCAAAATAATACCGTGGTTGCTGCCGACGATAGTTCTCATAAGATGGCCTGTGCGTATCGGTTCCGAAGTCAAAGGCTCTACGTTCGTTAGAAGCGAAGAGACACCGATCGTATCATGATCAGAGGCTGGCGCTCTTTTCAAGATGGAGAAGTCGGGCTTCGCCGGTCGGAAAGTAATGATGTTCGACAAGCGCAAGCGAGTCGCAAGTGGAACTATGGGAACAGGATTTAAATATTGTTGCAGCAAATGGAAATCGTTGCCCTTACCCCTCAAGAAGCTCACGACGTTTAGGTCGCATGTAGTGATAGCTCCATTGCATGCATCCGAAGTTCGACCAGCGACCTATCGCGGTGTAACCTTAGTGTTCTCGTGTGTGATCAACGTAACCTGAGAAGTCCTTGCAATGCATGCTGCATAGATCGGAAATGCAGCACTCATGCACATGCTTCCTCGGTTCGTGCTGGCACCACCGCTAATCAAGAACCGTTCATGCTTAGCTGTGGTGGCGGGGAGCTCGCTCCGGCAGCGCTTGGCGCATGATATGACAATTTGCAGTACATCTTATTTAAGCCCATGCGCATAGGTGTGCGTAGCCCTCAACTTTGCCGATGCAAGCTAACAACAAGCAGAGTTATTAGTAGCGCGTGGTGTTGTCATGTGTTCTCGCATCTTGAGCTAGGCCATGCTTTTGCGACAGCGCACGCCTGCATGAAGGATCGGAGTAACCTTGTGTTGTCCAGCGACAGCTCATGCCAGCCATAATGTTCGGATATATCAGCTCCCCAGACAGCTACGATAGCCGTTTGGTGTCTGATTCCCTGGGCATCATGAGCTCGTGTCTGCTGCGACCGCTGTGCAAGGCTGGCGAAAGATTTCCACGCTTCGGTATCTTGCCCTCGTTGTGGCTTATGCAAGAAAGGAGCGAAAGCGTTGGTGAAAGCAGCGGCGATATCATCCGCCCACATGGATACTCTCATAATCGTGTCACGGCATGTACGACATATTTTCGCCTTGTCGGCATCGCTCTTAGAACGAACGAGCTCGCGGTCGAACTCCGCAGCCAAGCTGAGTGCTGCCGAGCCAAATGATGTAGTAGGGTTCTTTTTGGTGGTCGACGACACTGCGAGTGAAATGGAAGGGCCCGCACCGAGAGCCATGTTTGGTACGGTTCGGCGGAAAGTCTCGTGAGTCGGGGCCACGATCACTATGTAGAACGTGCTTTGGCGATCGCCTATATTCGAGAGAAGATCATCGGGTACGGATCCTGTGTGCAGGCGGTGACTGATAACCCGAACCCTTGACCTCATCTTGGAATGGAGACACACACAATCCTTCGCTTTGCTTCTCCAGTCTCGAATCCACAACTGTCCACAAGCTCTCCTATTTTCGCCATGGCTTGCAAATTCATGCGTCCGTTCGTGCAAGATACAACCGGTGCCGAACATCTGTAATTGGCGTTCCGTACAGCCAGGAGATCCGTACAGCTGTCGACCAAGTCGCGCCACTGGTCGCAGCTGTGCGAACTACAAAGAATATTTTTATCCTACTGGCAGTCGTTTGTCGATGGTTTGATGCTTAGCATGGCGCAGAAGCTTAACAGAGGTGTGTCAGGCGTGGAGGCGATGTAGAGAGAACTAATGTTTCATTTCTATCTCTATTTCAAAATATCCGCCGCAGCTATCACTACTGATTTGGTATAACTCTGACTTCACCGCTTATCTTCCGCCTCTGCCACACTCTATCCGCTCTATTTGTCATGTCGTCCAGCGGCCGCTTCCGTGAAGGCAGAGAGCCTGAGGGGAATCCCAAAAAGTCATGCCACTCTTGGCTAACTCGGCGATACTCTGACTTTCTCGCTTCGACGTGCCCAGCAGCCTCCTCCAGCCCACGAGCATATGTTATACCTGCTGTCCAGGATGTGTGAGAGCCTTGTCTATCCACCCCAGACTCCTCTAAGCCGTAGTCACGTTTGAAGCCGCCGCATTTAAGATGCTTCCGAGAGATAGCAACCGCCAGGTGTCGGTACAAAGATATGTTCATTGCGACACCGAATGCTTGCTTCGTCTCGCGCTGGAGTACGCGACTGAGTCTGGAGCTATCCCAAGGATCGAGGCTTCCTTGCTTCGCCCATACGAATGGGGACGGAAGGTCTCTTCTACGCAAAGCAAGCATCTCTAGCTTTCTGAAAAATGGTTGAATGAGCCAGAGGTAGTATACTAGAAGCTCTCCGACCGCCTTTGGTAAATAGCGGTGGATGATCTTTGTGTTACCAGTGGTACTGTAGCCTTTGTGGTAGGTTGTCACTGTGCTCACCATGCCGCCCTCGATGAAAATGTTCCTGTGGTGGCCGCTAACAGTATTGACATGCCTCAAGCTCAGTGTCTCGCTGCCTCGGGCTGGCTGACCTGCCGTAAGGTGGACAAGTAGGAGCAACTGCTCGAGGAATGCCTCGACTTGGAGGAAATATGTTTGACACATGCTTTGATTCCAACGTTGTTCTGCGGCTGTACTTCCCGCACAAATGAACTCATCCTGGAGCCACGGGGTCTCAAGTACTCTTTTCAAGAGCCATACGTCTCGATCTGGCAGAGGACCTTGAAGGTTCTGTGGATGACGCAAGAAGCTCCAGCCCTTCTGGTTCTCCGT
>NW_027191650.1:0-6402 GCF_011745625.1 Cladosporium halotolerans
CTTGATCATGACCCTTTGGCTTGCTTGCTTGCTTGGTGCTCAAAATAGCCAAGCGCAAGCAAGCCGCTCGTACTGGACTTGCTTGTGGACACCACTGATTGCATTCGAACGAATATGAGGCAGCAATGCCTTGTCGTTGTCTTGTTGCAGTGCATTTTTCAGTACCTTTTAAATCGTAGGTTATCTATTTCGAGTATCGTCTTTGGCTTCTGTCGACCGTACATTGACTCTGCGTCTTCTAAGCTCAACTCATTAACAAATTCTGTGAGCAGGCAAGCTAGTGTCCAAATAAAGAGACAAAATAATTTTCCATGCCGTCAACATCCTCGATTTCTCCGACCCAGCCAACGTGCATATCAGGTCGCACGATGACAAGAGCGCCCCTACTCCGATCCACGCCCCACAAGTCGTAAGCGCCTCCATCGCAGTAACGATCGAGGTGGCTAGTGGTGTCGACGAAAATGCGACGATAGTCCCAACCGTGGTAATCAGGATCAAATGGGCCGCGTAGAGTTTCGGGAAAGTCGAAGATCGAACGCGAAGCATACTGTTGACCACTGTGGATGGTGAGCAAAGATATCATGGAGTCCAAAGGTCGTTCGTGGTCGAAAGTTATGGCAGGATGCTGTTGGCCCGTCGGGTCGGCACAAGCTGGCTGGAAACGTGTTGGGGCTTCAAAAGGATAAGGATAGCGCGAGACCAACGCGTTACAGCGCCCATCAGCCTGACCTCCAGCTGAGATCCTTTTGCACAGATGCTTGACCCTCTCGAACTGCTCTTCAGCATCGATATCGCCAGCCATCAAAACGATTCTGAAGCGCCCGTCGCTTTGGAATAGTCTCGTCGTCCAATACAGCTGTGAGTCTGCATGTCCGAGCACTCTTGCGTGTATGAACGATTCTCCCACGATCAGCTTCCTGGCTGCGGACTGAGAACTCGTTGTCTTTGAAATAATCAGGTTTTCGGGGTACATCAATTTTCGTCCGTCGGCAAATTCACGGAATGCTTCGTGTGTCTTTTGGAAATCTCCCGAATCCATGGCTCCTTCGTTGGTCCAGAGCGCGCGGTCAAAGTTCACGAGCGTTTTGGCCACCGGAAGTCGTTCCATCTCGTACGTGGCGAGCAATTCGGCCGGAGAGCGCACGGCTCTTGCAGCAGCAAGTGCAACCTTCCAGCCTAGATTGTAGCCATCCTGCATACTTGTGTTCATACCCAGGCCGATCTTTGGAGAATGCATGTGAACAGCGTCTCCAGCCAAGAAAATGCGACCGCATGGGTTCTGCGAGCGCTCAGAGACTCTTTGACCCACTTGATAAACACTCCACCATTCGCAGATTTTGAAGTTGAAGGTATAACCCTTGAAGAACGTCTGAGCCCGACAGCGGATTGTCTCGAGATCGATAGTGGCACGGTCGTGGTGTTCGGGTGTGTTGGGTATGAACGGAACGTAGATACGCGTCATGTTCCGTTCGCGCGGAAGAACCATCAAGGCTCCATGTTCGCCTTCAATAAAGCCTGGGTAGCGGATATCCGGGAAGTCTGTTACCGGTACGACATCCATGACACCCCTTAGAAGAGGAGCTTAGCATAAGGTTTAAGAAGATCGATCACGGAGAACTCACCACAGAGAATCTAGCCCAGAGCCTTGGGTCTTGTACCCCAAATTATGCCTAAGCCAGCTATGAGCACCGTCTGCGCCGACCAGATATCTAGCCTCAACAACTTCAGTGCCCAGCTTCCGCGGAGAAGCACTTTCAAGCGCTTTCAGTTCGTCTTGCGCAAGATTGTTCTTCGATACGATGTGTCTCCCTCCGTACCCGTAGCTGGCAATTCTGTCTTTTGTTCCCGTATCTGACATCGTTCGCAGCGTGACTCTGATCGGATAAGCGTCATGATCGTCTTGTAAAGAAGAGTCGTACGAGAACGACTCCGCGGACACGCCACGTTCCACCTTCAGCGCGCATGATGTTTCTTCGATGTTGTCTACCAGAAAACGCTCGATGCGACCTTGACTTGTCGTCAGGTTCATGAAAGGAGACGGCAAAGTTGCGATCCGGTCTGTCATGAGATTCGCTCTGTGGGCGCAGATGATACGACCGTGTTCTCCTGGCACCTATTGGCGAGACGGAGAGATGGTGCAGGAGGACCACTGATGAGGAGTAACAACACGACGGGACAGTAGGAGGGCTCAGAGCCCGAAAGCCGTGGCGGCTCGACGAATTCGGGACGGCGAGCAGGAGCAGAAGAGAAGAAGGAAATCGAGAGGCACGTTGAGGAAATTGGAAGTTCTCTAGTAAATAGTTAGGGGGTTGTCATAACCTAGATAGCTTGCATTCAATATGGAAAAGAAAAAAAAAAACTTCGACTGCGCCAGAGACGCAGGCAGGTGTCAGTTTCTCTGGCAGTCCACAGTGCTGATGAAGGTTTTATAAGGTACATGAAAATAAGCTCAAACTCTCTGACGCCTTTATGGGATAATCGCAGATGGCTTTGGAGTTCTTCAGGTCATGCGACAATGCGTTGGGTGCACAGCGGTGCCTCCAGGAAGGGATTTCAATAGGCTCTGGACTGCATGGCTCGCAGGAGATTTTGTTGAACATGTCAGCATGCCAACGCGATATTTGCTATCTGTGTCATCTGCTCCATCCTTTAGCACATGCCGCTTAAGAAGGCCCTACGCGTGTTTGACCGACGCGTCAAAGAGGCCTCCGCGTCCTGCCCCAAAAATGGCTGGGGAGCAATCTTCCAGAGTGTGCGAACCCAACTTGCAGCATGGCAACACGTGAGAGCGTGCTGAATGGCATGGCCGTTCCAGCTAAGTCCAATCGGGTCAGGGAATGTGTTCCACTGCATAATCATGAATATGAAACCCCACACCCGAGGTTAAACGATGCACCGAGCGGTCTAGACGTTGTTGGGCAACCCGGGGGGTGGGGAAACGCACATGGAATTTGTGGATGTTCACATTGCAATGCTTCGGAAACAAGTGTCACTTATTTTATACTTAAATCTGCCATAGCAGGCAATGCAGAAAGACCGAACCGCACTGGGATGCTTGCACCGAAAAAGGCGACTGCTCAAAAATTGCAGCTCAGCACGCGATTGAGTGACCTAATGGAGCCCACGATATGAGAATCAATTGCAACAATCGATATTGCGGCCGAAGAGGATTCAGGTAGCAGTCGCTTTCATCACTTGCCAGATAAAAAAAAATAGAAAAAGGCGAAGGTTAGGTTGGCTGCCACAGAGCAAAAACGACTCTGCCAACAGCGCGAGAAACGGCTAACATCCTTAATAGTGCGACGGCCAGCGGCCTTCATGCGAGCATTGTGCGAAGAAAGACGTCGCCTGCGAATATGTTGTCGAGCCAGACACAACACGTTCCACATCTGTCCGGCAAGAAAGCGAGACCCTTCAAGTCGAGGTGGAACTACTGCACAAGCTCATTGAGTTCGTTCGCACCGGTCCCGACGCTGAAGCTCAAGAAGTGTTTCGGAATATCCGGGCATGTAACGATCCTCTAGATATTGCAAAGGCATTGGATGTCTCGTCCTGAGTTTCCGCTATCGCTGGGTTTACATTTTTGTGCGCCGTCCGCGAAGGCCAGACCTTCTAATAATATTACAGTAAACTTATTGGAATTCATGGGACATGGCCTCGTTGAGGAGCTTTGGAATGCAGAGACCTGGTCGGTTTCAGCCTAACAAGTGGAGTTACTCGAAGCGCTGAAATAGTGCGAGCACTGCCGGACGGAGAGCGCACACCTTTCCGTTGTGTCCGGTGTGAGTGGCTACCCATGCAGTGAAACCAAGTGCGCTACGAAACAGCCAGAAGAGCGATGAGCCTAAGTGGCAGTTTCGCAACCAAATCCTCACCTGACGACCCCTACCCATCGACAACTCCCGACATCAACGTCGTAGCCGCCCACCTCGCCGCGCTGCTGTCAGGGAACCCATCCATGCACGATACGACAAAGACTGCTCGCACCGCGCGCCTGCGGGCAACACGCCTCAACTGCCGCCGCCGGCGCGGCCGACCCAATATCGAAGATGAGCAAGGGTCGGGAGAACATGCATAAGATGCATCAAAAAGCGACGAGCCTGCCGCTTTCGGCAGGACGGCCAATACATGGGCTCATAAACACCAAGATAGAACAGTAGGAGGGCACTGAGCTTAAAACCCGTGGCGTCTTGATGAAGGCGGGATGGCGAGCAGGGTTGTACGGTTAAAGGCCAACGCGAGAGCACAGATAGACGACCAATAAATGCCTGGGACTTAGCCCAGGCCTGTCATAAGCTAAACAGCTTGCATACAGTACGAATCAAGAAGAAAAAGAAGACAGAAAAAGGGCGTTGAGCGGCTGCTCCCGCGTTGGGAATAGAACTTGGCTCTCAAGGCCATGCGACTTCCCAGTCTGCGGAGTCTAGATCCCCCTGTCCTATTTCCCAATTGTCTCTCATCCCCACGATAAATAATTACATCCGTCCATCAAAGCTTGTCGCCCTGTACTGAGCCTTGATGTCTCACGAGTTAATGCGTTCGAGGACGCTCTTCGATCAGCATCTCTAAGTTCACAACCGCAAGAGGCTACGCCGTATATTTCGGCATGCTTGTGGCTTCCTGACGACCCTGAGGTCAAGAGCGTTATACCGATATCCTAGTGCAGTCTGGCAATCTCACACATGTCTCTTGAAGGAACGCACGCGGCCAATGCTGTGGTTACACAGTATCATCTTTATCGCCAAAAGAGCGGATAACTGGAGCGATCGGCTTCGCACCGGGCAGCGATATCAGCTGTGTAAAGCATCAAAGCGAAGGACCGCTTGTGGATAAGAGCTTGGATGAGGCTTCAAAGACTGGACCCCACAATCCTGCAGATGATTTGAGCGCAGCTCAGAAATCCCGGGCAGGAAAGAAGGCAAAGCCTGTAAGAAGTGCATGCTTACAGTGCAAAAAGAGGAAGATAAAATGCTCCGGTCAGCGTCCTATCTGCCAGTCTTGCAAGGATTGCGTTCTCGACTGTCTGTGGGAAGTTCCCGAAGGCTTGACAAGGATGGAGGGTTTAAGAGAGAAGCTCCAGTCAGTGACGAATCGTGTGGACAATCTCGAGGCATTAGTGGGGAGAATGCGAGATGGCACAGACGAAGAGTCCACCATGCTATTAGCGACACTTCGCCTTGGGTGGTCAGTCGAAGAGATGGCGCACGCGATAAGGACGGGACCAGCGCATGAGGAGGAAGTGGCAAAGAAAAACCCTCCTTAGGCTTGCAGCAAAGTTTCTGCCTTAAGGAGGACGAGGATGAGAGCTTGCCGAAACAGAACTATGCAAAGTAACTACACAGATCGTCGAAAGCAGAGTCACCAGCAAGGGTATCGCAAAGATGTTGTTGAAGCAAACTAAACCACGGCGCCGGAGAGGCGCAAGTGAAAGGCTGATCCCAGGGCTGCAGTGCAGAAATTCGAGGTACAGCACACGGAAGGTTTCATATTACCATACCAAGAGAGAGAGCACGAAAAGCGAGGACGTAGTTACATGGGTAGGATCACGACGGGAACTTGATCGAAGACCTGTGCTTCGAGATAGAACCCCACTGTAACTTTATACATATTCAACAGCGCTATTAAGTCGGCGATCTACTTTTCTGCAAGAAGCCACTTATTCGAAAACACAGCATCGCGAGAAGGGCGTACGGTCAAGCCACCGAATGAGCCAGTTCATCAGTTCAGTGGGTAACAGGTACTGTATTGACATCGAAACCTGTCATTATGAAGCATGAAACACGGAGGTAACTCCGACTTCACATGCACCCTATGGGAGTCAACTCTTTCAGATCAAAATCTCGTTGCTTGACCGTGCCTGCTTTGGATGTGAATTCTAACGAGTTTTTCCTGACGAGATTGCTACCGACTGCCACTGACAAGTGGGGCATCTGGCTAAATTTCCTTCGCCTGACCTTGTTGGAGTCGAACTGGTACATGTACAGACCCCAAGGATCTCATACGATGCAGCATTCCGTCAGATCATCGCAGCTACCGCAAAGCGCAAGAGGTGAGATGAGTCTTCGTCATGGCCCACTCATTATCCTCTGCACCTGGTGAGCTTCAAAGAACACAAGCTAGGCTGTGCGAGCTTCTCATCCGCGCCCAAAATCATCTCAAGGAAGAACGTACACCAAGCGGATTACACCTCACAGGAGAGCGGAATCCGATCAGAAGGCTCGGCATGTGTCTAAACAGCCGAAAGTCAAGACAAAGAACAAATCTGAAGCTGACTGTACAGGATGATAGATTCGGCATGCGAGAACGGCACTTGCACAGTCCTGGTCACGGCATTTCTTGATTTCTTGCTTCGAGTACCTTGATAGCCGCTTTTGCTCATCCTTTGAGCTACACTGAACCCCT